>NW_025421942.1:0-46209 GCF_011764305.1 Mustela putorius furo
TTCTCTGCTAGGCTTAAAAAAAAAAAAAAAAAAAGAGCGGGGGAAGACTCCCAGGACAAGAAGAAAGCTTACGCTCTTAAGGCAATCTTCCCTGTCATCCTGAGTGTCAGCAGGTAGATGCTCACATGATATGGGAAGGAGGGGTGGGTAGAGATTCAGGTCATCTTTGCTTTCTAAATTTCGTCTTAGATTAATGCATTACAGTCCAGGTAAAGCCATGTGGGGTTCTAGATATTTTCATGTCCACACCCAAGGGATAGCCTCCTTCCAGGGATCTGTCTCATTGGTTATAAAACCCATCTCTGCAGCCACACTTGCCATGCCCTTCCCCTTTACACCCAGGGCATCCCTGTTCCACTTCTTCGAAAGGACTTTTTCATCCGCCTCTCCCCATCTTAGTGTTACCCTGTAATTGTGATCCATCTCCCTGGTCCTTGTCTTCATCCATCTGTGTGGATTGTTCATATGGCTGTGGGATGGGGAATTGAGTGAAGAAGGTTGTGATTCAAGTGTCACAGACTCCTTACCGTTCTTACTCAGTAGGTTTTTCTCTGAATACGTTGTTCTTCCATTTGCTATATGTACATAGGGCAATTGTGGCGGGCAGGCCATCCCTCTTATTTTAAAAAAAAATCATTCTTCACCACTTTCACTGGACAGTTGGTCAAGATGACCCAGATGATGGATAATGATAGTCCTAAAGCTTTTAGTTTTTGAGATTTTCGTTTGTTATTCAGTAAATGAACGCTGAAATGAAATGAATGGCAATGAGTAGATGATATTTTGTAAAAACCTAACAGACATAAGGAAATGATTGAGAGGGTTATGAAAGTTTTTCATTTACAAAGTCTAAAATCTTGTCCATTTCTGCTTTCTCAGGTTATTTAACTGCTTCTTATTCATTAGCTTTTGCTTCCTTTTCTTTTTCTTCCATAAGTAAGTCTGGTTTTTCGATATCTTGGCCAAAGACACGTAAAAGAAATACATTCATTCCTTGTATTGCATACCACTACTTTACTGTACCCTTCTTTCGAGCAGCTCATCATTTGGCTGCCCTGCTGCCTTGAGCCCCTCTCCTTCCCCGCCTCACCTCCACCCACCATCGATGGCTTGATGCTGCGTTGCCCGCCCCCCTTAGCCGTCAGATCCCGTCCCCCCTCGGCCTATTCCTTTGCGTTCCCTCCTGCCTCCGTCTCCGGCGTTTGCATATCCCAGTTGTTTTTATTCTTGCAGGGTCCTTTTGGGTCCCTATACATCCGGCAACTCCCCCCTTTCTTGTGTGGTTCCTATTGTCTCTTGATTTGCTCTCATTGTGTCCATATATTTTGTCCAGTCATTAATTCCCAGATAGTTAATCTGGTTGAGAGAGGTTGTTTTTTGGCTTGTGATTAATACTTGAAACAATGATGACTTGGAGTACCAAAACATAGGCTTTCCATACAAGATCCTGGAGTGGGGCCTCGCCTCATCATCAGTCAAAGGACTAACTGCCCCTGAGGAATACGGTTATCCCCCAGCCTGCTCGAGACGCTCCAAACTTGTGAACTGCAGATATTTTTCTCTTCCTATGTCTCCAGCCTAAGGACATTTGGACTTTGTTGTTAAAATTCCTGTGGGATTTTAACTTATGGATGGTACTACTTCCTTGTGATGACCACACAAAGATGCAAATGGGATGAGGTATTTTTTGTTATTTGCATTTCCTTTCCCCACTAAAAAAGGGGGCGTGCCACTTTCACACAGGCATCTTGTCAGGAAACAGAAGTGGGAGTGAGGTTGAAAGCAGAGCCCAGAGACTATTCCAGGGTTTCCATGACAACCAAAGCAAGGCAGAGCAGGGTCCCTTTTCAAACAGTCTATTAGGGACTTGCTCATTTTGAATCATTTTGTCCTTTCAATCATCTTTTTGTCTAGGTGGCCTTCAGTGTCTATTTGTCTTTGTTCTGTGATTTAGACCTGCCTGTTCCTTTCTATTTCAGTTTTCGTGTTTTGAGAGTGAGATAAGGAACTGTTGAGTTCTGGAGAACTCTGACTAATACAGCTACCTTCCTGTGGCCTTTGCAGATGTCTATTGAGGCCAGGAATATCCTTGCAGCAAAAACAACTTTGGGAATCAGATACTCTGATTTTATTTCAAGTGCAGGCTTTCTCAGCATTTGGCCTTCTACATTCTTCCTCTCTTTCTTCCTCTGCAATTCCTTTATATAGACTTTTTTTTTAAGGGTTTTTTTAAAATTGTTGTTTGTTTGTTTGTTTTGTCTTGTGTGTATTTATTTAAATTCTGGTTACTGAAAGTACAGTGTACTATTAGTTCCAGGTGTACAGTAGATTCAACACTTCAATACAACACCCTGTGGTCATCAAACTGATGCCATCTTTAAACCGTCATCTATTGAACTCATGACCCACCTGTCCTCTGGTACCATTGTATAATGGTTTGCTTGTTCTCTGTAATTTTGTTTGCTCTCTATAATTGAGAGTTGGCTTTTAGGTTTGCCCTTCTATGCAAGTTTTTTTTTAATGTTTTAATTTTTTATTTTTTATAAACATATATTTTTATCCCCAGGGGTACAAGTCTGTGAATCACCAGGTTTACACACTTCACAGCACTCACCAAAGCACATACCCTCCCCTATGTCCATAATCCCACCCCTTCTCCCAAACCCCCTCCCCCCAGCAACCCTGTTTTATTTATTTATTTATTTATTTATTTATTTGTTTGTTTGTTTGTTTTTGCTTAATCTCTATGCTTAATGTGTTTCTCAAACTCACAACCCCAAGATAAAAAGTTGTATACTCCACTAACTGAGCCAGCCAGGTGCCCCATGGAGATTATTTTAATGAATCCTCTTAATTTCTTTTCTTTTTTTTTAAGTATCAGAGTGGTAATCTAGTAATTTCTACCCACCCACCCATAGCAGATACCTCCTGTCTGTCTCTAAAGACACAGTCTCCACCCATCCCACCCCATTCTGTCGTGTGGAAGTGGTAGATAGAAAGGTCTGACAGTTATCTATGCTCTCTGGCTGTGAGTTCAGCCAGTGGGGAGCCCCAACGGAAGATCTGAGGAAGGGGTTAGAGTGGCCCCATTTTATTTCCATGAAAACCCTATTTGTGGGGCTTCCTCAGTCAGTTGTGTCTGTCAGCTGCTAATCTCTACTTCTCATTTTCCTTCCACTGTCCATTAGGATTAGCAGTGGTAGGGGAGGTTGGGACAGTGAGGAAGGGGGTGAAAAGGAAAAGGGCATGGGAGACATGACAAAAGCTCTGTTGATGCTCTTTATGCCAGGCTCCTGCACCAGCTTCCACTTCTCTGTATCCCCAACCATATCTCGCTAATTAGATCTTCGGTACAGAAATTGCACAAATGGTCCTACCATAAGTTTGCCAGCTCCAAAGTCAATACTTCTGTTATGTCCACAGAAAGTACCAATTGCACACCTCTTTGATCTGTTTTTATCCTATTATTTACCCTATCTGTGTGCAATCTAATTCAACCATTCTATTTTTCATATGCAATATTTTGACTTGGTTCTTTCCTCTAGTTTAATTGGGTCTTATTGCTACTGATATTTTCCTATATCCAGAAGGATACATTTATTTTGTTTATTAATTTTCTGGAGTCTGTCTACTCCAATAATTCTATTTCAATTGATATTTAACATTCATTCTGTTGGATTTCTTATGTGGTCATCGTACATCCCAGGTGTATAGTAATTCTTGCATGTGTGCTCATATTCCCCATGGGTTAGCAGCTATTCTGTCACTGGTACTGTGCACTGGAGAAGGACAGAAGTCCTGATGAGTCCAGAGGGGAGTGAAGGTGATCCCAGAGCAGATGGACTCAGGCACCACAAAGCCAGTCTTCACCTCTCCTCCTTACTGCCACCTGCCACTCCTCTCCTATGGCAAGTGACTCAACTTTAAAGGTCTTAGAATAAATCACAGAGGAAAGACCAAGTCTCTTCAGGTAGTACTCGCCCTGCAAAGAGGGGGTTGAATGGAGGCACAGGGGTCACACAGGTGGCTGTTTGGACCTACACACTAGTTGACATGGCCACCCTGCAACATACTGGCACCTGAAAAATATTAGGAAGCATTTGTCACAGAGAGCAGAGTAGTTGAAAAGACTTCTTCAAGCCCATCCTCTTGCTGCCCTACCCTCTTCCCCCAACTACAGGCCACTTCAGGATTGCCTTTAGTTCCACCAGGTTTCCTCAATGACTCTACATTTTCTTCTGACCTCCTCTTCTCACCCACCATTTCTCTGGAGATGTGAGCCAGCAGCCCATGGGGAGCTCCTGATGGCAGGCCTGGTGAAAACCACTGCAGTGGCACTCTCAGCCTGTCCCCCAGGTGGAGACTCACAGGCCCTGTAGACATGCTCTGCACCATGACATCAGTCTTGTTACTTAGGATCTTTCCTTGCCACTGACCAGGGCTACATTTGGGACAGTCAGCCCACACCTCTCATTATACTTCTCACAGGTAGCCAAAGAAAGGGAAACACAGAGGGCCTTGAGGTGCCTGAGAATGGCCTGCATTAGAGGGAAGACCTCTAAGCATCTTGAGGAGATCTGGGTTGGAATTTGTGTTCTACTATTTACTACCCACATGATGTCAGACAAGTTAATTGACCACACTAAGCCTCAGGTTCAGATCTGAAAAAGACATCAGTCCTGGATAATAATACGGAGCATTGACGCTTGCCGTGGGTAACAGAGTACTGGGCTGAGGTGGAGCTGTGCTCTGGAAGATCTGCAGAGTGGGCGGGAAATAAATTTGAATCTATGAGTTAGGGCATTCCAACACTTCATGGAGGAACAAGTAGTCACACCACTCCATGCTTCACACAGAAACATACCTATTGACAGACAAAACAGAAGTCTCTATTTGAGAGAAATCCAATACAGAGTTGAGGAATGTGGCTGTTCCAGGGGCAGCAGGTGGCTAGTGCTCCAAATCTGAGCTAAGTGCTGACTCCTACCTCAGGGCTCAGCAACCCAAGGCATGGAGCCCTATAACTGCGTCTACTTGCAGGGAGGGAATTTTTATTTTTTATTTTTTGGCTCACTTCCAGATACTGCTGAGCTGGGAAGGAGTAGCAGAGGCCTTACTCCAGTAAGATGCTGGTGATCATGTGCCTGTGACTTAACCTGTTCTCACCGGCTGGTGAGAGTCTAGTGTGGGACAAGAGTGGAAGGAATTTGCACAGAACACCTGATGGCACATTGAATCAGTAGGTCTGCAGTGGTTGGGGGGATGCTCCCTGATCAGCAAGTATTCAGGTTGTTGGCCTTTGGTTGTGAGACCCTGCTGAGCTTTCTGCTAAGTAGTTAATAAGTTTATGTGACCCAGGTATGTTTGTAGGGGGCAGCTCAGGTCATGACTTTGGGCTCAGGGTCAACCAAACCACAAGTTATGTCAGATTCCCAGGGGTGGTAGGCTGGGCCTTGAGAGACTAGGAAAAGACAGAGCTGTGGGGACAAGGGGAATGGACTGAGGACTAAATTATGAAGGTTTGAGTAGAGCTCTGGAGAGAAGCTGACCTGAGAATTTATACCTTAACCTGTGGCCAGGGCCCTTCACAATCTACTTCAAAGGAGCAGAGACTCTCAGTGCTGGAATTAAACAGCAGGGCACATCAAACTATACACCTTCATTTAGGAGAGAAGACTTGGCTTCCTTCTAATACATAAGAGGGGGAATGTTGGATGATATGGTCATTCTTTTTTTTAAAGATTTTTTTATTTATTTATTTATTTTTAAGAGAGAGACAGTGAGAGAGAGCATGCGAGAGGAGAAAGTCAGAGGGAGAAGCACACTCCCCATGGAGCTGGGAGCCCAATGCGGGACTCGATCCTGAGACTCTGGGATCATGACCTGAGCCGAAGGCAGTTGCCTAATCAACTGAGCCATCCAGATGCCCATGATTTGGTCTTTCTATTTCTAATTTTTTCAAAGTATTTTCTACCCCCAATGTGGGGCTCAACCTCTTGAACCTGAGATGAAGAATCACTATTCTAACTGAGCCAGCCAGGTGCTCCATGTGGATTATTTGGGTTTTTTTTTTTTTTTTTTGAGAAAACTTGATACTATTCTCCATAGTGGCTGCATACATTTATAGTCCCACCAACAGAGCACAGTTCCCTTTCCTCCACAGTTTGGCCAATGCTTGCTATTTCTGGTCTTCTGGATATTAACCATTCTGACAAGTGTTAGGTGACATCACTTTGGCCTTTCATTTGCATTTCCCTGGTGACGAGTAATGGTAAACATCTCTTCTTGTATTTGTTGGCTCTCTGTTGTGTTTTCTTTGGAAAAATATTCTGAACTCTGCTGATTTTGTAACTGCTATTTGTTTTTGAGTTACTGGGTTGTATGAGTTCTTTAATATTTTGGATATGAAACCTTTGTCAGTTAGGTAGTTTGCAAGTATTTTCCCTTTTCAGTATGTTTTCTTTTTGATGTGTTGATGATTGGACATTTCCTTTGCTGTGCAGAGGCTTTTAGTTTGATGTAGTCCCAGCTGTTTATTTTTTTATTATGCCCTTTGCTTCTGATAGCAAATTACAAATATCAGAGTCAAGAATGATCTCGGGTGCCTGGGTGGCTCAGGTGGTTAAGAAACTTCCTTGAGCTCATCATGATACTGGAGTCCCAGGATCGAGTTCCCTATTGGGCTCCCTGTTCAGTGGGGAGTCTGCTTCTTCTAGTTCTTTACCCTCTACCCTCTCATACTTTCTTTCTTTCGCATTATCTCTCTCAAATAAATAAATGCAATATTTAAAAAAAAAAAAAGAATGATTTCAAGAAACATTCTTCCAAAAAAATTGGGTTAATAGGGTTAAATGAATAGATCTAACACCTCTGTGCTCCATAGTTTTAAAAGGTTCTTGACTGGTTCAGTCAGCAAAGCATCTATCTCTTAATCTCAGAATCTTGAGTTCAAATTTTGGTCTTGGAGATTTTTTTTAAAAAAAGTGGGGGTGTTAATAACATTCTGTCTGGTTTTCATCTAGGTATTTTATGGGTGTCGCTGTTTTGTTGAAGTCTTTGTCGCATGTTGACTCGGTTGTTGTTGTGAATGGGGTTGGATAGACATTCAGTTGCATTGCTTTACTTGAGGTTGCCCAGTGTTTCCAAAGCCACTTATTGTGGAGACAGCTGCTTCCCTATTTTATATTCTTGGAGCTGTTGTTGGAAATGAATTGACTACATATGTGTCAGTTTCTTCCTGGGATTTGTACTATGTTCCATTCATCTGTGTGTCTGTCTGTATATCAATACTATACCATTTTGATTTCTACAGCTTTGTAATACACATTGAATTCAGAGAGCATGACACCTCCAGTTTTGTTCTTTCTCCAGATGGCTCTGGCTATTCAAGGCCTTCCATGGTATTACTCACTTTGTATGATTGCTATTCTTATTTCTGGAAATGCCATTAAATGCTGATGGGGGTTGAACTGAACGTTTAGGTTGCTTTTTGCAGTGTGTACTTTTGAATTACATATATTCTTGAGATCCATTAGTACGGGATGTCTAAAGACTTCATTCTATATTCTTCAAATTCTTTTTAGGTAGGTAACGTCAAAACAAATAAAATCCTTGCACAGAAATATCCCAAGGAGAAAACCATCAGCCAAGAAACACATGAAAAGGTTCCTAAAATCCTCAGTGATTCCAAAAGAGCAAAGGAAAACACAATATGTTAGTGTGAACCCAGAGGAGGCAGACCCCAAAGAGTGTTGCTTCATCCAACAGATTGAATCATGAAAAACGAATTTAGTCATGGAGTGGGGCACCTGGGTGGCTGCTTTCTGCTGGGGTACTGATGCCAGGGTCTTGGGATCAAGCCCTGCCTGGGGCTCTCTGCTCAACAGGAAGCCTGCTTCTCCCTCTCCCACTTCCACTGCTTGGACTCCCTCTCCACCTGGGCTCCCTCTGTCACTGTCTCTGTCTTTCTGTCAAATGCGTCCATCAATCAAGCAATTCCTTCCATTCAAGAAGTAAAAATCAAATGTTGACGCATGGGGTCCTCATGAACGACAAGAATATGGAGGGTTGTTTGATGATTTTTTTTAAGGTTTTCTTTCTTCCTTTGACAGACAGAGAGTAGAAGGAAAGAGAGAGACAGGCAGAGAGAGAGAGGGGCAAACAGGCTCCCTGCTAAGGAAAGAGCCAGATGCAGGGCAGGGTCGGCAGGCTGGTGCCTAGCCAAGTGCAGCATGAAGCCCTGCAGCAGCTCCAATAGTCCCATGGGGATTTCCTTGCAGGTGTTGCCTGCCCCTCCCCCGCAGGGGGCGCCTGGGCCTCGCCCTTGCCTCCTCCCAGGACTGATTGTGGCCCCGCCCCCACCACCCCACAAGCATGGTCAGAGAGCGCTGGAGGTGTTCCTGGAGGTTTGTGCCAGGCTCTGGAGGCTCAGCTGCTTCCTGTGGCGGTGGCGGGCCATGGCTGAGAGAGCCCAGCCCTGGGAGGTCGGGCAGCATCATCCCGGGCACCTCCCACTGGCCCTGGGCCAGTCACACTTTTCTCCCCACCCCTCCCACTCTCAACCATTGTTCATTTCTGTGAAGTGTTTTCCTAGTGTGTTTTGGGGCAAGAGCACTCTTGAGTGGGGGAGGGGGCAAGGGCAAGACCCAAAGAGAGACCTAGTGGACTCTGCCCTGAGCCCAGAGCTAGCCTCAGGGCTCAATCTCAAGAGCCTGAGATCACCACCTGAGCCAGAACCAAGAGTTGGGCACTTGACTGAGGGTGCCAACCAGGTGCTCCGCAGCTGTTGTTGACCAGTATCTGGAGATAGGCGCCTGCGTGGCTCTGTTAATTCAGCGACTGCCTTGGGTTCAGGTCATGACCCCGGACTGGCAGGATCTCGTCCCTCCTCAGGCTCCCAGCTCCTTGGGGAGTTGGATTCTCCCACTGACCTTCTCCTCTCTCATACTCTCTCTCCACTCATTCTCTCTCAAGGAAAGAAAGACAAGCTTTCCACTAATTAGTCTTGAGCCTTCTTTGATGGGATTGAATGTGGTTGATCTCCATGAGTTTTTCTCATCGCATGCAGAACCTTGAGGATAGTCGTGTCTTTCTAAAAGGATCCTTTGTTGTTCTGAAATGTCTTCTTTCTCTGTTCATTGATCGATCGGGTGTCTTTCCATTGTCCCTTCTCAAGACCTGGGAAAAGCAGCCTTTGAGGATTCGTTTGGGTAAGCTCTAGCCCTTTTCATCCTTTTTCTTTCCACAAAATCTATACTAGCCTCTGCATCCTTCTATGTAGAGTGTATTTTTCACTGACCTATTGAGGTCTTTTCTTTCAATAGAATTTGAGTCTTTCACTCTGAAGGTCATTGTTGAAATGTTAAAGTTGACGTCTACAACCTCGCTAAGCATATTTTCTTTTTCCCATCTATTCCTTCTTCCCTTTCCCTTTGGAACTGCCTTCCTTTCGATGACCTGAGTCCTTTGGAGGCTACTCTCTGCCTTCTTTTACTGGCGGTCACACAGGCAGTGAGAGATTAGGAGGTAATTCTGACCCTTTTTTAAATTGTTCTCCTCCTTGTTTAGGGTATCTGTAGAGTCAGCTTTCTTGGAGGGATCATTTCATCCCGCTCTGAACGCATGCTCCTTCACGCGTCTCTACTGAATATTCTGACTTAGCCAGAAGAACTCTTCCTTCCAATGACCTCTAGCCTTGTAGGAGTCTTGGCAACCATCTGGTTCCATTGCCTTGACTCTCTGTTAGAACCTGGAGCATTTTCTTAGACACACACTGCTTCCTCTGGAGCGAGGACTCAAGAGGACTTCAGTGTGTATTTCCAAGAGCTTGTTTTCTACTTGACTTGCTTCTCTCTGGAACCCATGGCCTTTCCATCACTCCAGCCTTCCTGAATTCCAATCTCTCTTTCCTCACAGCAGGGAGATTCCCATCATTTCCCCCACACCACTCCCCGCGTCCATGGGTGTTGTCCTAACCCCGGTCCCCCTTTCCCTGCCTCTGGCTCCTGAGCCCCCTCCAACACTGCCCCGCACTGCCAGCAGCCCCCCAAGGCCGTCTGAGGTGCGGGTGGGCCTTGTGGCGTGGAGGCAGAAAGGCTGGGTTGTGGCTGGCCGCCTGTGCAGTAGGCTGCCCTTTTGGGGCCAGGGGCCCGTGATGCTGGGGCTGGGGTGGCCAGGGGTCAGGGGGTCAGGGGCGTGAGGGGACCGGGCTCAGGGGCTGAGGCGTTCAGTGACTGTAGGGAGGCCATCACTTTGGCCAGGTCAGGGCGCAGAGCGCGGTGGCGGTCAAGGGAGAGGGAGGGAGGCCGAAGGGGGAGAGAAAAGAGGAAGGCCAAAGACAAGCGTTTGGGGGCAGAAAAAAAAAGCCTACAGCACCCGGTATTCCCAGGCAGTCTCCCATCCAAGTACTAACCAGGACCGACCCTGCTTAACTTCCGAGATCAGACAGGATCAGGTGTGTTCAGGGTGGTATGGCCATAGACACCTACCCTGGCAGCTGGCCGCCCCAAGAGCCTGCTGCGCGCTTCCCGGGCCCCTGCGCGCGCCATGGCTCCCCATGGCTCCCCACTCCGCCTGCCCTGGGCCCAGCTCCTGCCTCCCAGCCCGCCCACCGAGGGGCCCAGAGGCCTGTGGCACCAGGGCCTTGCCAAAGTCCGTCCGGGCACTCTCCCAAACCGGGACTCCCCAGCCCCGCCGCCACGTGCCTCCCCAGGTGGCAACCGGGTGTGTCGTCGGGGGTGCACGCGGTGTGCTCAGTGCCCACCCAGCGCCCGCCCAGCTGGCCACCTGGCCTTCCCTCCTCTCCTCTCCTCTGCTCTCCTCTCCTCTGCTCTCTTCTGCTCCACTCTCCTCTGCTCTCCTCTGTTCTCTTCTCCTTGTTCTGCTCTGCTCTGCTCGGCTCTCTCCTCCTCTCTAACCCGCCTGGCTTCCAGCCCACCGAGGACAGGGACATTGTCACATCCCAGTCCAGAAGCTGCAGCCCCGCCCTTTAAACCCAAGGCAGTCTCCCTGGCTCTGAGCTAGTTTAGGAGAGAGGTGGGCCCTAGTGACAAAAGACGCTCCTGGAGAGGAGTGCTCTACAGAACCGCATCCTGCACCAGGCACTTTGCCTAGCCCTCCAGCCAGCCTGGGAGGCGGTAGCTCGTGGAGGGATGCGTCCTTGACTGGATTCCTCCTCATGGGTTCACACAGCGCACCTCCCAGATGCTATCACACAGGCATCGCACTGGCCGTCCCTCTTTATGAGCTACTTTCGTGGAAACGGCTTTGCTGACAGGAAGGCGTCTTAGCGTTTCTTGCAGAGGGCTCTTGGCATCGGCTTCTTAACCTAAGCTTGGAAGCCAGGGAGGGGGCTTGGTCTTAAGGCCCAGGGGCGACACTGGAGTGAAGATTGGGGACCTTGAAGCAGCCTCTGTCCGCAAGAGGCAGGTGTTGCCAAAGTGTGTGGGACAGCTCGGGGAACGTGTTTGGTGCTTCCTGGTGAGCGCGAAACACGTCTGTGGCGAAGGGGCCTTTTGGCTCTGACAGCAGCAGCGAGAGATGGTGCAGCCACACACATGGGCTCACGCGCGCGGGAACACCCGTGTAGTGCACAGTGCGTATGGGGCAAGAGGAAATTGGAAAGCACCTCACCTAGGACGCCGAGGTGTGTGCAGAAGGTTCGTTCAATGAACGCCTGGTTGCCCCAGGAGGGGCAGCACGCTGCCATGCACTCCACTCTTAGGAACAACAGGGCGGGGAAAGCCACCATTCGTCTAGCATCGTTCTGGAAGCCAGAGCCCATGCCCGGTGCCGAAGAGGCCCAGGGCCCAAACCGCTGTGAGAGCCGGTCACCCCGAAACAGCATCCTCCCAGGCAGAAGACAGCAGTGCTCTCCACAGGGTGTGTGGAGGCTTGAGGAACATGCCAGGCCCTTCCCTGGGAGCGAGAAACAAGTCTGCTGAGAGAGCAGCCTTCCCCTCCAGCAACACTGTCGAGGAAAGGTGTGTCTGCAAACACGTTCTTGCCAGAGAACACAGGTGCCTTCGGAAGTGTGTGTGAGGCGACTGGGCACAGTGCAGCCATCTCACCTAGGAGGCCGGTGCTTGCGGCCTGCGCGCACCACGAGAACCATGTTCCAGGGAGACAGACGTGATTTTCAAACGTACTTGAAGAAGCCTCAGCCAAAGGGCCAAAGGGCCCTATGGACGAGCGCTCAGACGCCTTCCTGTCAAGTGTGGTGGGACAGCATTGGCAAGGTGCTACGCCCAGACCTGGTTAATTATATAATAAGGGGTCTGAAGAGTTCCCAAAATGACATGGAATTTGGTAATAGAAAGATGACCTATGAAGAATAAGAAGACACATGTTCCAAGCAGAGTAAAAATTCTAAAAAATCTATACAAAACCAAAAAAAAAAACACTTAAATATCCCTCAAACATACAGCTTTCAAGATAGCCACTATGAAATTCTGTTCTGTTCTGATTCCCTTAGGTGATGCCTGCTTTGAAGGTCTTACTGGCTTGTTAAATTGCAATGAAGGCAAATGGTTTCCCCTTTTCACATTGACAGATGACCAATAGCCCCACACCACTATGTTAACAAGCACTACCAACCTCTGTGCTGCTCTACTGCTCCAAACCCCTCTGGGTACCACATTGTGTTGGGGGCAGAGATGAGTCCAGCGAGAAAGTCATCACACCCAAATCATGATGTTGCCCCAGGATCATCTGGCTGTACTCTGGCAAACACTACATTAAGCTGCTGATAGCAACATAAAGTTCAGCATGGTTGAAGGATCTATATTCTGATTGTCCTCTGGCTCTATGAAAATAGCTCATATGATACTTTGTACATGAGTCTCTTTTTCATATGTAAATATCAGGAGAGAGAGAATCCAATAAATAAACCTTAAAATATTTGAATTACTTGGGCTGTAAAGCTAGACAAGTTTACACTTTGAAGCAGCATGAATTTATATTCTGATACTATTTGTTTTAACAGATAATATTGATATTGGGTTTTCATATCAATATTATAGCACAGAGGAGTGCAGTGTCATATATGAGCACATAATTGTCTACTTAAAGAAGTATGCATTTGCATTTACTAATACCTTGTATGCCATATGCTTGATTTTTTAAAAGAAAAAAACTCTAAATAGCAGAGGCTCTTATTTTTCTCAATAATTCTTGAAAATAATACTTCTAGGCTGATAAATTTGATGAAACAACAAAACAGTACAGCAGGAAACTTACACACAGTCTCTAAAATAGCAGAGGCTCTAAATATTTTTCTCAATAATTCTTGAAAATAATACTTCTAGGCTGATAAATTTGATGAACACAAAACAGTACAGCAGGAAACTTACACACAGTCTCTAAATAGCAGAGGCTCTTATTTTTCTCAATAATTCTTGAAAATAATACTTCTAGGCTGATAAATTTGATGAACACAAAACAGTACAGCAGGAAACTTACACACAGTCTAACGCTTGTGTTTCTAAAAGACACTGTTCAATTTATGGCATGTTCCATATGAGAGCCAGGATACACAGAGCCTCCTAAAACAGTCTCTGAGATTTAAAGCCCATACTATTTCTTATGGACTTGGTTTGCCTGCTATTTATAATTTCCATTTATTGCTTCCTTAATAGCCTGGGCATGACCTTATATTTTATAACCTTTTCCTTTTCCTCTTTAGGGCTTTAAATGATTTGCATATATCATCTTTAATTGACACCTCAGTGTGACATCAGCAAAATAGAGAGGATGGATAGCACAATTCACAAAACATTATCCTTGCAACTACATTTCTTTTTTTTTAAATTTTATTTATTTATTTGACAGAGAGAGATCACAAGTAAGCAGAGAGGCAGGCAGAGAGAGAGAGAGAGGAGGAAGCAGGCTCCCTGCTGAGCAGAGAGCTTGATGCGGGACTCGATCCCAAGACCCTGAGATCATGACTTGAGTCAAAGGCAGTAGCTTAACCTACTGAGCCACCCAGGAGCCCCTGCAACTACATTTCTAATATTTTGAAAAACAAATGAGCAGAACACACTTGCTTTTAAGCTTTTCTTGACAATCTTTTCTAGAAGGCTTATCCTAGTACTCGAATTCCAGTATTCAAATCTTGTGCACCAAAACAATAAACAAAGACTTTTCACTTCAACCCCGAATTCAGCAAATTTGGGGAATAGGAATACTTTTCTTCAAGTAAGTTGAGAGTACAGTTTTGAGACTAAGAGGTGAGAGTAGAGTTGAGATCTGTACTTGGAATTAATGAGATGGAAGGCAGATATTATCATCATATACTTCTAGAGCTCCTAGGAAACTTAGAGACCACAAGACCAGTCCTCTCAATACTGGTCTGAATCTGAAGCCTGATAGCTTTCTTGGTATCAGAGAGTTTCTAATAGTAGTTGGGACCACTCAGGCATTCCAACTGCAGGTATTATGTGTTTTCTACTACATCAAGCTCTTTTCTTACAAAACCTGATCTAATATAATCAAAGCAGATGTAAAAAAAAAAATGTATCAACAAACATAAAGATCAATGGGGGGAAATGACACAAAGTGAGAGAGGAATACTGAATGATTAAGATGTTTTTATTTTATGAAAAATGAGGAAGAAGATGAGGCAGTTTCAGTGATGAGCAGTAACAGATATTAAAGACAACTTATATCACTTAGGTCCCTCATCCTTTATTTTCTTTTCTTCTGATATTAAATCCCCTCGATCAATCCTATCAATATCATTCCATTATATAATTATTATGTAGTCATCCAAATCATACTTGAATCCATTTGGTGATGGAGAATATACTGTTTCAGAGGCATGCATTTCATCTGACTTAACCCAAACCAATTTCCTTTCAAGTTCTTTCCTTGAAGAAAAAATATTTCTAGATTAGAGAGTGAAGTGATGATAACCATTTGATGTTTAGATTTATTTACTCTTTTTATAACAGAAAAAAAAATGTATCTGAATCTAATATAAACACAAAGAATTTGCTATCTTTTAGGATGAAACGTGCAAAGCCAAAAAGTGAATTAAAATGATATTTTTCAAACTTTTCCTCTGTTAAGTATGGCGATTGTATTAGGTACTTTATCAGTTTCCATGATAGCCTTGAGATATTGAGATATATACATATATATATATATATATATATATGTATATATATATAATCAAATGATTTAAGAAGTTAATGGCATCAATAGACATTTGGGGCTATAGCTAAGGTTCTTTCCTTGCATTACAATGTCACAAACCTTTAATATCTTTGAACCAAATAATAACTTCTTCAATCTAAAAAAAAATTCAAGAGTCTTATTTACCTTCTAGTAAAGCAGTCATTTAGCATGAACTGTTCAATGGTAAAATAAGATATTCTATAGAAAGTACAGATGGATGGATGATAAGTACTAGCGTGAATGAAAAACATCTCAAGGCAAAAATGCAAAAGCCATACATAATAGAAAAAGATGTTTATGGAACACAATCAATGACCTTGTCTTGAATTCTGTGTCTGAAAGAGAAATGTTCTTAGTAGAGACTTCAACTAGAGACCATATTTTGTCTACCATCACTGCTAAACTTTCCATGGATGAGGAGTCATTTAAATTTGAGTAAATCAGATTTCACCCTTTAGTTAATTCTGATCAATACAGTATCATAAATGCAAAGGCTTCAAGTTCTAAGAATACTCTTTGACTATCATTTTTTAATTTTAACTTATCCCAAGTTTATTACTTTCTGTGTCTCAATATGACCACACGCATGTAGATCAGAGATGCCCTTTCCATGTATATGTATGGACATATGTATATGCTATCATACATAACACGTATCATTAATTTACTATACTGTGTAATGTACTACAATGGTTCTTGCTTTAAGGAATAGCAAAGTAACCCAACATACCTCAAAAGAAGAAATTGAAAGAAAGAAAGCTAAACAGCAATCCCCACCTTGAAAAATAAAAAGATTAAGCAATGGACTGTGTATTTGGAAAAACAAAGGCAATTTAGGAGTATTTTTTATGCCTCAAAATTACAGATAGAGCAAAAACACTCACGATTAACTCCTTTAGCATACTGGAGCCAATTCAGCTTATGGGAGACAATCATTAAATTCTCAGAAATTTGGGGAGCAGGTTATTAAATAGAGCCATTATTTAAAAAGTAAATTGAAGCTCACAGTTGAATAATGTATCAAATACAAAAGTGATAGAGACTAAAAATTCATAATTTCCTAATTATTTTGCTACATTTTACTACTATCAATGTACTTGGTGTGGTCTGATTTGATTATTTTTTACCAGCTCCAAGGAAACACTATACAATCATGTGACACTGAACATCTCTTTCTGACACCTCTTTCACTGCTTTTATTTGGTGCCTTAAAAGCGACCATGATGGGGATTATTACAGCACAGAAATCAATCTAAGCTGCAATGCAAGGTGTTTTTATCCCCCTCCATCCCAAAGGCAGCTGCTGCTAAACATTAAAAAAAGCACACCAGTGATATTCTGAACAGGGATGAATGTAGCTTAGTGGTTCACAACACAGCCTCTGAATCTGATCTTGTCCATTGATATCTCTGTGCTCTTGCACAATTTTCTTAAATAAGTAGTGGCCTAGTCTCTTTATCTGTAAAATGGTTTATAAATCTTTTGAAGCACTTAACACTGTGTCTGGATTGGAACTTTAAGAGACCAGTAAATGCGAACTGTAATCACTATCAACCACAAGATGGAGCAATGATCTACAGAATGGGCCAGCGGGTTTAGTCTTATGTTCAAGAGAACTAGTAAAATAGACAAATTACACAATTTTTTTTTTTTCATAATTTACTTAGTTTCTTTATATAGAATTGTATGCCTTAGGATCCAGAGTGTAGGGAGAAATCAATTGCATTCTCTGAAAAACTACAAAGAAGAGGGGTTTTTATACTTGTATAAAAACATATATGCTTTCCTAATATTTATTTTTTTTATTTATAGGGATAATCAGGAAGTGATTAGTTCAAGCAGTGGAACATAAGATGGTAACGTTTAAGGCTTGAGAAAATAACATAAGTTTAAAAAAAACAATAAGGTGGAATAAGTTTTAAATTTGTAGATGGACATCTTCCAAGATGTAAATTTATTACAACTTGAGGCTAGAATGATCATATCATGAACTTTCTCTGATTATACTCTTCTCTTTTTTACCAAGAGATTCCATTTCTGTATTTTAACTTCAGAGTTCTTCTGACTGCCATATGTGAAAAATACACATTCTTGAGTGTTCTGAATTCCATTTGTTACAAAAAGGCAAAAAAAAAAGAAAAATTGAGCAACAGGATATATATGCTGCAGGCCCTCCACTCTGGACATAAGATAGGACCCTTGAAATCCCTGTAACATGGATTTGTGATGATGCCAGTGAGGTCACCCAGTTCTCTTTGCCTGAAAGCCTCCTACGCAGTCACCCCAGCTTCCCAGTTCTATAGTTTTTGCTTGACAGTGTGAATCCTACTCTTCTGAATTCAAAGTGGGGAAGTGGGTTAGTAAGTGTAAATTATAAATTCCTCAGTGTAAGGTTAGAGCTAGAGGGTTTTTCTGCAAGTGATTGTAGGAGGCACTGTCTGTAAGGAGATAAAATCAGTCCAGAAGTTCAAGTCATAAATGGGGAAGGCACCAATGCACATCAAATTTGAAAAAAAATGAAGCATGGCTTTAAAAGGAGAAAATAGTGGAAGAATTTGTGGATAAGACATGAGAGACTAGAAGACTTGCAGAGTATAGGAGTTTTGATGGTTGAGAAACTTGTCCATAAACTTAAAGTTTATCTGCTTCCCAACAGTGGTGGGAGGATGGACAGTACTGCTTAAATGATCTGGACCAAATGTTCTTATTCTCTTTCCTTCTTTTAAGGTCTGTTTCTAAGCAATAAAACTTGGGAGAATTTTTTGATGTATTTCCATGATACTGACTTTCCCACCTGGTGTCTGGAAAATAAGAGTTATCCATTAGATGAGTACTAAGTGAATTTTCACTAAAGTGTAAATGATTCATAACCAAATCCATAGGAATTTATAAAACCAAAAAGAGTGAGAGGTGTTGGAGAAGGTTTAAAGGTCTAAAACCTCATGAAGCTCCCTACTACTGTGGTGGAATCTCAGGTATTCAGAAGCAGGTGGCCAGCATACATTTTGAAATGAAAGATCATGAATTCACCTATTTAGCCAAGAGATGAATGATAAGTCGCTGCACCCTAACTTCATCAAGCCAATATCATTGCTCTCCAGAAAATAACACAATAATGACTATGTCAAACATAGAGATTCTGAGGATACTGTGTGTGGCCCCGGTGGTTAAGTGTCTGACTCTTGATTTCAGCTCAGGTCTTGATCTCAGGATGCTGAGTTCAAGCCCCTGCATTGGAGCAGAAAGGAAGGAAGGAAGGGAGAAAGGGAGAATGGGAGACAGGAGGGAGTTAGGGAGGGAGGGGGGTGAAAAAGAAAGAAATCGAGAAAGAAAGAGAAAGAGAGAAAGAAAAAGGAAGGAAAGGAAGGAAAGGAGGGAGGGAGAGGAACAGAAAGAAAGGACATAGGGATTCTGGACCTATTTGACTGTTGTCATCTCTAGATTGGTATTATAATCTCTATTTAAAAAGATAAATAATGAAATTTTTTTAAAAGATAAGTGATGAAATAATGAGCAGCATTCAAATTTATAGTTATATGCCTTCATGCTCCTTCCACTACACCATGTTACTCATATACTATCAAGAAATAGAAAGGAGAAAGTATATGGAGTATTTTTGCCATAAGCCATAGAGTTTGTTAACATTCTGAGAGTGATCTATATTGAATACCATTAATGTGTACCTGGATCCCAGTAATGTGATTTCAAAGACTTAACTCAGAAGGAAAAAAAAAAACACATTTAAAATTCATGCCAAAAAGTGACAGATCGGTGAATAAAGACTCAGCTAAATGGAAAGGACATGTGAGGACAATATATCTAAGGCTCTGTGATATGATGAGAGAAACTCACTTGAGTTTATTTTGGCCACGAATGATCAATGTAGTTGCTTTTTTTTTTTTTTTTTAAGATTTTTATTTATTTATTTGACAGACAGAGATCACAAGTAGGCATAGAGGCAGGCAGAGAGAGACGTGGAGTCAGGCTCCCCGCTGAGCAGAGAGCCCGATACAGGGCTTGATTCCAGGACCCTGGGATCGTGACCTGAGCTGAAGGCAGAGGCTTAACCTACTGAGCCAACCAGGCACCCCTCAATGTAGTTTTAACAATACATTTCAGCTGGGCAAATTTAAAACTATTTCTCAGACATCTAAGTGTTCATGCATGTACATATTTGTCTATGGACACATATGTGCATAATTGGTACCTATTTATCTATCCACATGGTATGTAAAGATATATGTTTTTACGCCTGATGTGTTGTTAATGAATATTGCCTGAATTAACATTCTGACTCTTAGAACAGTAGTTCTTAAATATTTTTTTTTGTGGATTTTAAGTTTTGAGATACATGTGATTTAACCAAAGTGCACTTTTAAAAGCTGGTATTACTTAGTAAGTGGATTATAATTGATCAAGGAAAAACATATTTGCTTCCTAAAGTATTCCCAAGGTTGATTAAGAGGCATTTCACGAATTATAAAAACAATTTGCTACTGGCTGACAAGACAGAAACTTCCCCACACCAATGAAATCCAAGAATAGACCCACGTGAAATGGGACATATTGTTATCAAATTGTTCTAACACACCAGTTAGAATGAAATGGAAGCATTTAGAGTATCCTACAAAATGGCCACTTCTAATTCTAGTCGCCCTGTAGAAACTCAGCACTGGAAGTTACCCATTGTGCTTAATCTCCAGTGAGTATTTCCATAACTTAGAAAACTAAGCACTTGGTTTAATTATGTAAGCTCTTGGGGTGCCTGGGTGGCTCAGTGGGTTAAAGCCTCTGTCTCCAGCTCAGGTCTTGATCCCAGGGTCTTGAGATGGAGCCCTGCATCGCATGGCATCAGGCTCTCTGCTTGGCAGGGAGCCTGCCTCCCCACCTCTCTCTGCCTGCCTCTCTGCCTACTTGTGATTTCTGTCAAATAAATAAATAATATCTTAAAAAAAAAAAAACCTCTGAAGAGACAAATAGAGTACTCTTCAGTATGAAAGTTCTTAATTTCAGAACTCTTGGATTTTTCAAATTGTTTTCATACCCCTCTCAACTGAGTCTTAGAATAGTTTCATGAGGATGGCAGGCAGAGATCATGATCAGTATTCTGAAGAGGAAAACAAAAATCAAGGCACACATCTGTGGAGATACTTGAAAATACAACGTTTAGAATTTGCTTTATGTGTTAGTGGATCTATTTTTTTCCCTAACAAATTGTGCAAAAGTGCTTTTTTCAAAATCTTTGGCACTTATATTTGTCAAAATAATAATTGAAGCAATAAAAACAACCATCAAGCACAGAAAATAAGTTTTCACTAAACTTCAAATTAATATAAAATGATATTAGTTCATAAATGTGTCTTTTAGGGACAAAAATTAAATATATTGTCACACTTAGAAAAAAATAAACGAATGTTAAAGACACATGATTTCTCAGTTAATGTATTTAAGTTCTTTACAGAAAGCATGATATTAGGATATTCTTTTTTTTTAAAGATTTTATTTATTTATTTGGCAGACAGAGATCACAAGCAGGCAGAGAGAGAGAGGAGGAAGCAAGCTCCCCGCTGAGCAGAGAGCTCCATGTGGGGCTCGATACCAGGACCCTGGGATCATGACCTGAGCCGAAGGCAGAGGTTTTAACCCACTGAGCCACCCAGGTGCCCCAGGATATTCTTTTACCCTAAACTGGTAAATATCCACAAATATTAATTCATTCTAAAAGTAATGACAAGACATAGATTGCTGCACATTCACTAGACTCCATAACCATTGCTTTCTGCCCATCCAATAATTGGTTATTCTTTGTTTTTAATTGATTATCCAGAAGGAGACAATGGATTACTTCTTTTTTTAAAAAATGCATATTTAAATTCAGTATAGTTAACATGCACCATATTTTTATTTTCTGGGTAGAATTTAGCGATTCATCTATCTTAAATAACATCCAGTGCTCATTCCATCAAGTGCCCTCCTTAATGCCAATCACCCAGTTACCCCATGCCCCCACATATTTCCCCTCCAGAAACTCTCAGTTTGTTCTCTACAGTTAAGAATCTCTTATGATTTGCCTCCTTCTCTGTTTTCATTTGATTTTATTGTTCCTTCCTTTTCCCTGAGTTCATCTCTTTTTTACCCTTAAATACCACATGAGTGAACTCATATGGTATTTGCCTTTCTCTGTCTTACTTACTTAGCTTAGCATAATACCATCTAGTTCCATCAACATCATTGCAAATGATAGGATTTTATTCTTTTTGATGGCCGAGTAATATTCTGTGATGCGTGTGTACATGTATATGCCACATCTTCGTTATTAATTCATCTGTTGATGGACATCTTGGCTCTTTCTGTAGTTCAGCTATTGTGGGTGTTGCTGCTATAAATTTTGGGATGCATGTGACCCTTTGTATCCCTATGCTTGTTTCCTTTGGATAAATACTTAGTAGCGCAATTGCTGGGTTATAGGGTAGCTCTATTTTTAACCTTTTGAAGAACCTCTATCTTGTTTTCCAGGGTGGTTGCACCAGTTTACATTCCCACCAACTGTGTAAGAGGGTTCCTCTTACACTCTGCATCCTTGCCAACACCTATTGTTTCTGGAGTTGTTAATTTTAGTCATTCCGACTGGTATGAGGTGGTACCTCATTGTGGTTTTGATTTGTATTTCCCTGATGCCAAGTGATATTGAGCAGGTTTTCATGTGTCTGTTGGCCATTTGGATGTCTTCTTTGCAGAAATGTCTGTTCATGTCTTCTGCCCATTTCTTGACTTAATTTTTTGGTTCTGGGGTGTTGAGTTTGATAAGTTCTTTATAGACTTTGTGTTACTTCTCTATACATGTTTAGTTAATATGAGCCTTTGTTTTTTTTGCTCCAACTTGGGATTCTGAAGAGGTGGGAGAATGTTATACTCCTGTCAGTTTCAACTTCAGATCTATCCCTGATAACATGCAATTACTAGAGGTCTTAACTAAATTAAATATATGGGTGAATTTGATTAAAATTGATGTTGATATCTTCCTTGTTTTGAAATCACAGATACAGAAATCTTGGTATCATATACAATAAAAAGGGCTTTCACAATAGTAATAAACCAACTAACTAAAAAGTAACATTTGAGTGAGTGACAAGGTGCAATAAAACTTAGCTTAAGTAATACACTATGAAGCTGGAAGAACTGCTTTATCCCTTGTAAGGTTCTCTAAAGGAAATATATACCTTACTAACAATGCCTCCTCATCTATACATGTATTTCAGTAACTAGTCAACAGAATAAGATCTTTTAAAAAAAATTGACAAAATGGTGGGCCCTGTGTATAGCAGAAAAGTATAGGAGACAAACACAAAAAGATTAGTTTAATTATAGTAGACAAAAAGAGGAAACTGCATGCTTAAACAGCAAATCCTATCTGGGGCGCCTGGGTGGCTCAGTGGGTTAAAGCTTCTGATTCTGGCTCAGGTTATGATCCTGGGATCAAGCCCTGCATTAGGCTCTCTGCTCAGTAGGGAGCCTGCTTCCCCCACCCCCCTGTCTGTTTCTCTGCCTACTTATAATCTCTCTCTCTCTTTGTCAAATATATAAATAAAATCTTTTAAACAACAAACCCATTTAATACAAATTGAGATATGCGCTTAAATATTCATGTATTTGTGATGGGTATTTATATCTTCTATGTGTTGTACATTCTGCCTAGTTGGTGCTGGGATATTAAAATATATTAGTTATGGTCCTGGAGTTGAGATCCTCAGATGCTGGCCAGGACCCAGGTAAAAACAATAACAACACCAAACCATAGTAAAATGAGGAGACACATATGAGGTGGCCACAGGAAAATGGATGCAAGGAACAGTTGGGAGTAGTGACTTCTTATAATTAACCACATCAGAGGCTGGCATTTATAAAATTGAAAGTTAAGTAGGACTTGATTAGATGAGCAATAGAAGATCATAGTCAATGATCTTGTCATTAGTATTTGCATGTTTGGAAAGAGCTAATTATTACTAAAGAAAGAATGATAGGGAAGTCCATAGCTATGGATTGAGAATTAGAAAAACTAGGTAAAGAAGAGACATCATGTCAAAATCAGAAGTAACAGAGCTAGGATGTTTCAACCCAATGTCATAGTTTACTGAAGTAATTCTTCAATCCTGCACTGCAGTTACGTCCATCAATTATACATACCCTCTTATCACAGAATTCCTCTTCTTTGTAATTTTTTTCAAAACTTTAATTCCAGTACAGTTAACTTATAGTGTTCTATTCCTTTCTGTTGTATGACATGGTGATTCAACATTCTATATGTTACTCAGTGTTCCATCGTGATGAGTATAAGTATGCTCTTTCATCCCCATCACCTCTTTTAGCCATCTCCCCACCAACCTGCCCTCTGCTAACTACTCTCCTTTATATTCTCTGCTCTCTGTAGTTAAGAGAACTGCTCTTCTAAACACAAAACAAAAAGTGTCCATATGTCCATGTATATATTAGTGCTGCTCATGGAATAGATATGGAATAGATAAATATGTAGTGTTATAGTCACTCAACAGAATACAATGATTCTTTTTTTAAAAAATTACATTATTGCTTTTGTAATGAGTTACACAGTGAGGATTCAAACCCAGACAGTCTTGCTCCCGTCCTGTGTTTTAGCCTTCACTACATTAAGTGTCTGAAAGCATGCTGAATTCATATCCTGATTCTGAAGAACATTAAACAAAAATCTTTCCTATCTGTCTTCTTCCAACCTCTGTCCATCACTTTCACTAGGACAGCCAGATTGAAAGAGTAATCTCAACTCTGGAAGACTACATCCCATACTTTACTCTGTCTTTCACAGAATTATGACGTACTTAATTCTGGTGTTATATGCATGGATGAGTGTATTTATTAACTACCCTCTCCCACCAGAACCTACTAATCTCTCTATCTCTCTTTTAAAGATTTTATTTATTTGACAGAGAGATCACAAGTAGGCAGAGAGGCAGGAAAGAGAGAAAGGAGGAAACAGGCTGTGTGCTGAGCAGGGAGCCCAATGCAGAACTTGATCCTAGGACCCTGAGATCATGACCTGAGCCAAAGGTACATGCTTAACCCACTGAGTCACCCAGGTACTCAGAACCTACTGCTCTTTAGAGAAGCATCAAATCTAACTATATTCTCATACAAACACAGTAGCTGGAATGTAAGAAAAGCTGCATATAATAGAATCTTATCCCATCTAAATGTCTGTTCTTTAATTTGTCTAAGTGGACCCCATCTATTTTAGCAATCAGTGAAGTAGAAAAGTAAGGGATGGATATTCCTGGTTGATTTTAGCCAATCCCTGGACTTGCCTCTGTTTCGCTGTACCTGCTGTTTGTTCTCACTCCCAAACAACCTTGGCCCTGTTTCAAATCTTTTATCTGCTGTTCAACCTCAAGTAAACCATCTGGTTCTATAGCCTTATGATTGCTATGGTCCTTTTACATCTCATAATCGCTTCTGATATTATGTAGGAAACTGCAGAAATCACACTGTCTTCTGCACATTTATATTCTGACATTTCAAAGTAGTTCACAAATAACTTGAACTATTGGATAAAAATTTAACAAGAATATGAGTCATGAGATTCTGCATGTCAAGTGTGCTATCTCAGACAAAAAACTTTCAGAGGGCGTGAGGGAGTTCTTTAACAGCCTCAAGACTCGAACTTCTCTGTGTCTTATTCAGTGGGTTCTGGTGATCTAGAAGGGTTGGTGCAGTCTCTTAGGCATTTATGGAATCTTCAGACTTGAAAGGTCATAACATTTAAAGAAAGTGATGAGTTAATATGATCAGGAGTCATAGATGCTTTTCCCAAGACTTTTACACACCAGAGTCTTCTGGCTGGCATTACCTGCAAAAAAGATACACTTAGAGCCCTAAGCCTGAATAGTATTTAATAGCATCTTTCAGTGCTTCTCTTTCTTTTTTCTTTTCTTTCCTTTACTTTTCCTTCCTCCCCTTTTCCCTCCCTTCCTTCCGTCCTCCCTTCCTTCCTTCTTTGAAAGCATTTTTCAACTAACATCTTCCATGAGTAGAAGTTTTCTCTTTTTCTTTTATTTAAATACAGTTTAGTTTACATATAGTGTATTATTAGTTTCAAGGGTAGCAGTGCTGCTCTTCTTGATGATGGACTATGATGGAATGTTTTTCTTTACTTGTAGGCCTGGCCCTGGATGACCTTTACATTGGCAGTCCCAAGTCACATAAGCTCTAATATCAAGCCTCTCAATTCGCATTTTGATGTTCTTTGTAAGAGATTTAATTTTATCTTTGTGCTTCTCTACTGTTTTATTGAGGGGAGGATATCTAATCTTGCATATGCTTTTCATATGTTAACACAAAAGATGTATTTTATAATCAAAACCCACCCAGGGAGACAAGATGGATCAGTCTCTCTGCAACCACTTACTGTTGCTGCCCAATTCCCATCACCACCCATCACATATATCTGCATAACTTTGGGGGCTGCCTATACTCAGTGATTTGCTTTATGGGTTTACTATTCAGACTCGTCAATAGAAATAGTCAATAGAAATATTGACTTCGAATGGAATACACGGACACTTCGATCTAGGACACCTATACTTTGGCACAGACTGTTTTATTGAGAAGTATTTAGGTAATTAAGAATCCTATAGGCAAGGGACATCTGTGACAGGGAGCACCCACACGACAAAATTTCATAGATCCTACCACCGCACTGAAAGCCATCACATTGTCATATCAAGGGTCATGAGTGTAAGTTTTCCTGGTATCAAAACGGTATAGGAAAGACTGGATGAATTCACTTTGGATTTCCTGTACTAATAATCTCATTTGGTATCAATACAATGGTGAATTCCTTGCTAGGGATGCCATAACAAAGTGCTACAAGTTGCATGTCTTAGACAAAAGAAACATACTGTTTCAGAGTTTAAGCTGGTAGTCTAAAATGAAGTTGTTGGCAGGATTGATTCCTTCTGAGGGTTATGGAATAAGAGGCTGTTCTAGGCCTCTCCTCTTGGCTTGTCAGTTGCTGTCTTCTCCCTATGTCTCTTCATATCATCTTCCCTCTACGTGTCTCTGTCTCTCTGTCTAAATGTCCCATTTTTATCAGGATAACAGTTCTTTTGGATTAGGGGCCACCCAAAGGGCCTCGGTTTAAATAAATAAAACCTTTAAAAAAAAGAATCACTGCTCAATATACTGATTGTAACATCTCATATGCGTACAAATATGTACATAATGACATAAATATGTATATTTATGTATATATATAAATATAACTATTTTCTCATTGATGGAAGCATGAGAGTCAAAGTTGTTCTTCTGTTTACCCTTCTTGTGCCATAAATGTGTGATTATTATTTTTTTTAGATTTTTATTTATTTTTTTATTTTGACAGAGAGAGATCACAAGTAGGCAGAGAGGCAGGCAGAGAGAGAGAGAGAGGAGGAAGCAGGCTCCCTGCCAAGCAGAGAGCCCGATGCGGGACTCAATCCCAGGACCCTGAGATCATGACCTGAGCCGAAGGCAGCGGTTTAACCCACTGAGCCACCCAGGTGCCCAATGTGTGATTATTTTTACCCCACCTGATCTGAACAATGATTTGAGATAACCTATACAATGAAATCAGTCCAACAGTGTAAAGGTAATCCAAAAACTTGTAATAAAGGAAAAGGTCAGTAAAATAATATAAATTCAATAGTATGTTTACTATGTAAAATATGGTAACACATTACATTACATTACATTAAAGAAAGAATCTAATCCAAATATTCAAGGATGATTTATCATTTGAGTATCAGGCAATGTGTCACTGTGCTAAAAATATATATATATGTATCTTGGTAGATGTCATAACATTTTAAAAAATATTTTATTTGAGAGAGAGAAAGAAAGAAACAAGTGAGGAGAGGGGCAGAGGAGGAGGAGAAGCAGACTCCTTGAGCAGGCAGCCCTACATGGGGCTCCATCCCAAGACTCCCAAATCATGACCTGAGCCAAAGGCAGATAGATACTTAACCTACCAAGGCACCCATAGGCCCCATAACAACATTTTATAAAGTTCAGTATTTTCAATGATTGCAAAATTTTAAAACACTAGGCATAAAAGGGAACTTTTTTTTAGCACAACAAAACCTGCATATTTAAAGACATCACATATGCAATGAACAAATTTTAAGACATCCCATCCCTTGCCAGTTGCTCTTTTGTTGAACTTATTTCTCTGACTTTTCAGGAATTCCACATTTGGAGCTCTCTAGTTTACTTTCCAACCTTGGAACTCAGAACTTGTTAATACCATTCAACTACTAATATTTCCTGTTTTGGCCCTGTCTGTCACCTTTGGAGGCTAGAAGATATATACTTCCTAAGGAGATAATTGGCCATTCAAAAAAACCTCCAATTTGCTAATAGGCCAACTAGAAATTTATGAAAACCTGTACAATTTTAATTGATATGAACCATTCCTTCTTTTTTTTTAAGATTTTATTTATTTATCAGAGAGAGAGAGGGAGAGAGCACAGGCAGACAGAATGGCAGGCAGAGGCAGAGGGAGAAGCAGGCTCCCTGCTGAGCAAGGAGCCTGATGTGGGACTCGATCCCAGGACACTAGGATCATGACCTGAGCCGAAGGCAGCTGCTTAACCAACTGAGCCACCCAGGCGTCCCCCATTCCTTCTTTATAAACTATTTTCCTGGTTTATTTCTCAATTTGTGTATGCATTTTATATTCTTGTTTTTGTAAGAATATGAGTATATAGTATACATGTATGTGCACATATTATGTAAACAGAGAAATGTCAAAAATTTATGATTCTCAAATGATGTTTATGAGTACATTGGTTTTGGTTTTATTTTTAGAACATTATTAGAAATATTAAGAATACAGATTCTATTAGGCTATTTCTGACCTAGAGTGTTGATCTCTGATCAATAGATCAGACAGATCTCTATAAAATAATTTGGGGAAAGGAAGATACAAATGGAAGAAAAAAAAACAGAATTTGGAGTCCTTGAGATTACAAATAATAATGTCAGTTCTTAATGTATTTCTTTTTTTTTTATTTTTTATTTTTTATAAACATATATTTTTATCCCCAGGGGTACAGGTCTGTGAATCACCAGGTTTACACACTTCACAGCACTCACCAAAGCACATACCCTCCCCAATGTCCATAATCCCACCCCCTTCTCCCAAACCCCCTCCCCCCGGCAACCCTCAGTTTGTTTTGTGAGATTAATAGTCACTTATGGTTTGTCTCCCTCCCAATCCCATCTTGTTTCATTTATTCTTCTTCTACCCACTTAAGCCTCCATGTTGCATCACCACTTCCTCATATCAGGGAGATCATATGATGTATTTCTTATTTAGGGGATTTAACCACACCCTAGCCTTCTGGTCCTTTGACAGAGCCTAAGTGACTTAAGAGGAGCAAAATACTCAATTCCATTCCATTGGAGCCATATTGTCCCACCTAATAGTGTAAGTTTTTGACCCTCCATAAGATTGAACAAGTACAGACAGACATTTACTGTGCTTTTGTTTATTTGCTCATTCATCTAACAAATCTTTATTGTACATCTGATGTGTGCTAGGTACTGTATTCAATGAGGATATAGCAGCAAAGAAATACATTTCCTGCCCTCCTAAACTTGATATTCTAGTGTAGAAGAGAGATGGCAAGTAAGTAAACAACAAAGGCACTACGTAATTTTATGTGTTAAAATTTTCCATGAGGAAAATCAATTAGGTTAAAAACAGTAATGCATGAAATGAGTTATCATAAAATTTTTGCCTTTGTAAGTGAACTGTGTTCATAATATTTGATATGCCTACTATGGAAATGGAGGTACATAAAAGCAAAATTCCATGTGGACAGTACAAATATAAAGCAATTAAGAAAAAATGAAACCCTGAAATGAATAAGTTACTGAGTTATATTGGGTTAACTCTGTGATTTTGCTGTTTAGATATATTGTGATATAGTGTTGAAGTGAAATTACTGTGTTTGCATTGGAAGCAAGTTCTATAGTGCTTTCAAAGGCCAGGTCCTCAGACCCCATGATAGACAGCAACATTGAAATATAAGAAGAGATCATGCTTAAGTAGAGCACATTGGCAAAGTGACAAAAATCGAAGTTCTCCTATTCCTCAGCATACACAGAGGCAAAATTTTAATGAGTCACACGTATGAAATTACCAGTAAGAACTTGCCAATGATGAGATTCATTAAAAAGTTTTGTTTTTGGGGGAGGAGTCAAGATGGCGGAGAAGTAGCAAGCTGAGACTGCTTCAGCTAGCCGGAGATCAGCTAGATAGCTTATCTAAAGATTGCAAACACCTGAAAATCCATCGGCAGATCGAAGAGAAGAAGAACAGCAATTCTGGAAACAGAAAATCAGCCACTTTCTGAAAGGTAGGACCAGCGGAGAAGTGAATCCAAAGCGACGGGAAGATAGACCCCGGGGGGAGGGGCCGGCTCCCGGCAAGCGGCGGAGCAACCCCGCACAAAATCAGGACTTTTAAAAGTCTGTTCCGCTGAGGGACATCGCTCCAGAGGCTAAACCGGGGCGAAGCCCACGCGGGGTCAGCGTGGCCTCAGGTCCCGCAGGGTCACAGAAGGATCGGGGGTGTCTGAGTGTCGCAGAGCTTGCGGGTATTGGAACGGGAAAGCCGGCTACAGAGACAGAGCCGACAGTAAGCTCGCAGCTCCGTGTTACCTTGAACCGGTCGCAGGCTCGGTGAGCTCGGAGCGCGGCCGGAGGTCAGGCAGACGGGAGTAACTGGGCGCTGTTCTCTGAGGGCGCACTGAGGAGTGGGGCCCTGGGCTCTCGGCTCCTCCGGGCCGGAGACCAGGAGGCCGCCATTTGTATTCCCGTACTCTGGAACTCTACGGAAAGCGCTCAGGGAACAAAAGCTCCTGAAAGCAAACCCGAGCGGATTACTCACCCCGGCCCCGGGTAAGGGCGGTGTAATTCCGCCTGGGGCAAAGACACTTGAGAATCACTACAACAGGCCCCTCCCCCAGAAGAACAACAAGAAATCCAGCCGAGACCAAGTTCACCTACCAAGGAGTGCGGTTTCAATACCAAGGAGAGCAGCAGAATTCCAGAGGAGGAGAAAGCCAAGCACGGAACTCATGGCTTTTTTCCTGTGATTTTTTTAGTCTTGCAGTTAATTTAATTTTTTCTTTTTCATTTTTTTTTTTTTTTCTCGCCTTCGGGTAAAATTTTTTTTTTTTTTAACTGTTACCTTTTTCTTTTTTTAACGATTTTTTACTAGTTTATCTAATATATATATATATATTTTTTTACATTTTTCTTAGGTGTTTTCTTTTTTTAAAATTCTTTTCTTTTCTTTTTTTTTTTTTTTCTTTTCTTTTATCTCTCTTCCTTTTTGAACCTCTTTTTATCCCCTTTCTCCCCACTCACGATTTTGGATCTCTTCTAATTTGGTTAAAGCATATTTTCCTGGGGTTGTTGCCACCCTTTTAGTATTTTACTTGCCCCTTCATTTACTCTTATCTGGACAAAATGACAAGACGGAAAAATTCAACACAAAAAAAAGAACAAGAGGCAGTACCGAAGGCTAGGGACCTAATCAATACAGACATCGGTAATATGTCAGATCTAGAGTTCAGAATGACAATTCTCAAGGTTCTAGCCGGGCTCGAAAAAGGCATGGAAGATATTAGAGAAACCCTCTCGAGAGATATAAAAGCCCTTTCTGGAGAAATAAAAGAACTAAAATCTAACCAAGTTGAAATCAAAAAAGCTATTAATGAGGTGCAATCAAAAATGGAGGCTCTCACTGCTAGGATAAATGAGGCAGAAGACAGAATTAGTGATATAGAAGACCAAATGACAGAGAATAAAGAAGCTGATCAAAAGAGGGACAAACAGCTACTGGACCACGAGGGGAGAATTCGAGAGATAAGTGACACCATAAGACGAAACAACATTAGAATAATTGGGATTCCAGAAGAAGAAGAAAGTGAGAGGGGAGCAGAAGGTATACTGGAGAGAATTATTGGGGAGAATTTCCCCAATATGGCAAAGGGAACGAGCATCAAAATTCAGGAGGTTCAGAGAATGCCCCTCAAAATCAATAAGAATAGGCCCACACCTCGTCACCTAATAGTAAAATTTACAAGTCTCAATGACAAAGAGAAAATCCTGAAAGCAGCCCGGGAAAAGAAGTCTGTAACATACAATGGTAAAAATATTAGATTGGCAGCTGACTTATCCACAGAGACCTGGCAGGCCAGAAAGAGCTGGCATGATATTTTCAGAGCACTAAACGAGAAAAACATGCAGCCAAGAATACTATATCCAGCTAGGCTATCATTGAAAATAGAAGGAGAGATTAAAAGCTTCCAGGACAAACAACAACTGAAAGAATTTGCAAAAACCAAACCAGCTCTACAGGAAATCTTGAAAGGGGTCCTCTAAGCAAAGAGAGAGCCTACAAGTGGTAGATCAGAAAGGAACAGAGACCATATACAGTAACAGTCACCTTACAGGCAATACAATGGCACTAAATTCATATCTCTCAATAGTTACCCTGAATGTGAATGGGCTAAATGCCCCTGTCAAAAGACACAGGGTATCAGAATGGATAAAAAAACAAAACCCATCTATATGTTGCCTCCAAGAAACACATTTTAAGCCCGAAGACACCTCCAGATTTAAAGTGAGGGGGTGGAAAAGAATTTACCATGCTAATGGACATCAGAAGAAAGCAGGAGTGGCAATCCTTATATCAGATCAATTAGATTTTAAGCCAAAGACTATAATAAGAGATGAGGAAGGACACTATATCATACTCAAAGGGTCTGTCCAACAAGAAGATTTAACAATTTTAAATATCTATGCCCCCAATGTGGGAGCAGCCAACTATATAAACCAATTAATAACAAAATCAAAGAAACACATCAACAATAATACAATGATAGTAGGGGACTTTAACACTCCCCTCACTGAAATGGACAGGTCATCCAAGCAAAAGATCAGCAAGGATATAAAGGCCTTAAATGACACACTGGACCAGATGGGACATCACAGATATATTCAGAATATTTCATCCCAAAGCAACAGAATACACATTCTTCTCTAGTGCACATGGAACATTCTCCAGAATAGATCACATCCTCCTCGTCCTAAATCAGGACTCAACTGGTATCAAAAGATTGGGATCATTCCCTGCATATTTTCAGACCACAATGCTCTAAAGCTAGAACTCAACCACAAAAGGAAGTTTGGAAAGAACCCAAATACATGGAAACTAAACAGTATCCTTCTAAAGAATGAATGGGTCAACCGGGGAAATTAAAGAAGAATTGAAAAAAATCATGGAAACAAATGATAATGAAAACACAACGGTTCAAAATCTGTGGGACACAACAAAGGCAGTCCTGAGAGGAAAATATATAGCGGTACAAGCCTTTCTCAAGAAACAAGAAAGGTCTCAGGTACACAACCTAACCCTACACCTAAAGGAGCTGGAGAAAGAACAAGAAAGAAACCCTAAGCCCAGCAGGAGAAGAGAAATCATAAAGATCAGAGCAGAAATCAATGAAATAGAAACCAAAAAAAACAATAGAACAAATCAACGAAACTAGGAGCTGGTTCTTTGAAAGAATTAATAAAATTGATAAACCCCTGGCCCGACTTATCAAAAAGAAAAGAGAAAGGACCCAAATAAATAAAATCATGAATGAAAGAGGAGAGATCACAACTAACACCAAAGAAATACAAACTATTATAAGAACATACTATGAGCAACTCTACGGCAATAAATTTGACAATCTGGAAGAAATGGATGCATTCCTAGAAACATATAAACTACCACAACTGAACCAGGAAGAAATAGAAAGCCTGAACAGACCCATAACCAGTAAGGAGATTGAAACAGTCATTAAAAATCTCCAAACAAACAAAAGCCCAGGGCCAGACGGCTTCCCGGGGGAATTCTACCAAACATTTAAAGAAGAACTAATTCCTATTCTCCTGAAACTGTTCCAAAAAATAGAAATGGAAGGAAAACTTCCAAACTCATTTTATGAGGCCAGCATCACCTTGATCCCAAAACCAGACAAGGATCCCACCAAAAAAGAGAGCTATAGACCGATATCCTTGATGAACACAGATGCGAAAATACTCAACAAAATACTAGCCAATAGGATTCAACAGTACATTAAAAAAGATTATTCACCACGACCAAGTGGGATTTATTCCAGGGCTGCAAGGTTGGTTCAACATCCGCAAATCAGTCAATGTGATACAACACATCAATAAAAGAAAGAACAAGAACCATATGATACTCTCAATAGATGCTGAAAAAGCATTTGACAAAGTACAACATCCCTTCCTGATCAAAACTCTTCAAAGTGTAGGGATAGAGGGCACATACCTCAATATCATCAAAGCCATCTATGAAAAACCCACCGCAAATATCATTCTCAATGGAGAAAAACTGAAAGCTTTTCCGCTAAGGTCAGGAACACGGCAGGGATGTCCATTATCACCACTGCTATTCAACATTGTACTAGAGGTCCTAGCCTCAGCAATCAGACAACAAAAGGAAATTAAAGGCATCCAAATCGGCAAAGAAGAAGTCAAATTATCACTCTTCGCAGATGATATGATACTATATGTGGAAAACCCAAAAGACTCCACTCCAAAACTGCTAGAACTTATACAGGAATTCAGTAAAGTGTCAGGATATAAAATCAATGCACAGAAATCAGTTGCATTTCTCTACACCAACAGCAAGACAGAAGAAAGAGATATTAAGGAGTCAATCCCATTTACAATTGCATCCAAAACCATAAGATACCTAGGAATAAACCTAACCAAAGAGACACAGAATCTATACTCAGAAAACTATAAAGTACTCATGAAAGAAATTGAGGAAGACACAAAGAAATGGAAAATGTTCCATGCTCCTGGATTGGAAGAATAAATATTGTGAAAATGTCTATGCTACCTAAAGCAATCTACACATTTAATGCAATTCCTATCAAAGTACCATCCATCTTTTTCAAAGAAATGGAACAAATAATTCTAAAAATTTATATGGAACCAGAAAAGACCTCGAATAGCCAAAGGGATATTGAAAAAGAAAGCCAACGTTGGTGGCATCACAATTCCGGACTTCAAGCTCTATTACAAAGCTGTCATCATCAAGACAGCATGGTACTGGCACAAAAACAGACACATAGATCAATGGAACAGAATAGAGAGCCCAGAAATAGACCCTCAAATCTATGGTCAAAACTAATCTTCGACAAAGCAGGAAAGAATGTCCAATGGAAAAAAGACAGCCTTTTCAATAAATGGTGCTGGGAAAATTGGACAGCCACATGCAGAAAAATGAAATTGGACCATTTCCTTACACCACACACAAAAATAGACTCAAAATGGATGAAGGACCTCAATGTACGAAAGGAATCCATCAAAATCCTTGAGAACACGGGCAGCAACCTCTTCGACCTCTGCCGCAGCAACATCCTCCTAGGAACAACGCAAAAAGGCAAGGGAAGCAAGGGAAAAAAAATGAACTACTGGGATTTCATCAAGATCAAAAGCTTTTGCACAGCAAAGGAAACAGTTAACAAAATCAAAAGACAACTGACAGAATGGGAGAAGATATTTGCAAACGACATATCAGATAAAGGACTAGTGTCCAGAATCTATAAAGAACTTAGCAAACTCAACACCCAAAGAACAAATAATCCAATCAAGAAATGGGCAGAAGACATGAACAGACATTTCTGCAAAGAAGACATCCAGATGGCCAACAGACACATGAAAAAGTGCTCCATATCACTCGGCATCAGGGAAATACAAATCAAAACCACAATGAGATATCACCTCACACCAGTCAGAATGGCTAAAATCAACAAGTCAGGAAATGACAGATGCTGGCGAGGATGCGGAGAAAGGGGAACCCTCCTACACTGTTGGTGGGAATGCAAGCTGGTGCAGCCACTCTGGAAAACAGCATGGAGGTTCCTCAAAATGTTGAAAATAGAACTGCCCCTATGACCCAGCAATTGCACTATTGGGTATTTACCCTAAAGATACAAATGTAGTGATCCAAAGGGACACACATGCACCCGAATGTTTATAGCAGCAATGTCCACAATAGCCAAACTATGGAAAGAACCTAGATGTCCATCAACAGATGAATGGATCAAGAAGATGTGGTATATATACACAATGGAATACTATGCAGCCATCAAAAGAAATGAAATCTTGCCATTTGCAACAACATGGATGGAACTAGAGCGTATCATGCTTAGCGAAATAAGTCAAGCAGAGAAAGACAACTATCATATGATCTCCCTGATATGAGGAAGTGGTGATGCAACATGGAGGCTTAAGTGGGTAGAAGAATAAATGAAACAAGATGGGATTGGGAGGGAGACAAACCATAAGTGACTCTTAATCTCACAAAACAAACTGAGGGTTGCCGGGGGGGAGGGGGTTTGGGAGAAGGGGGTGGGATTATGGACATTGGGGAGGGTATGTGATTTGGTGAGTGCTGTGAAGTGTGTAAACCTGGTGATTCACAGACCTGTACCCCTGGGGATAAAAATATATGTTTATAAAAATAAAAAAAAAAAAAAAAAAAAAAAAAAAAAAAAAAAAAAAACTCAGGCAGTGATCCAAAGGGGCACATGCACCCGAATGTTTATAGCAGCAATGTCCACAATAGCCAAACTATGGAAAGAACCTAGATGTCCATCAACAGATGAATGGATCAAGAAGATGTGGTAGTATATATACACAATGGAATACTATGCAGCCATCAAAAGAAATGAAATCTTGCCATTTGCGACAACATGGATGGAACTAGAGCGTATCATGCTTAGCGAAATAAGTCAAGCAGAGAAAGACAACTATCATATGATCTCCCTGCTATGAGGAAGTGGTGATGCAACATGGGGGCTTAAGTGGGTAGGAGAAGAATAAATGAAACAAGATGGGATTGGGAGGGAGACAAACCATAAGTGACTCTTAATCTCACAAAACAAACTGAGGGTTGCTGGGGGGAGGGGGTTTGGGAGAAGGGGGTGGGATTATGGACATTGGGGAGGGTATGTGCTTTGGTGAGTGCTGTGAAGTGTGTAAACCTGGTGATTCACAGACCTGTACCCCTGGGGTTAAAAATATATGTTTATAAAAAATAAAAAATTAATAAAAAAAAAAAAAAAAAAAAAAGTTTTGTTTTTGTTCTAGAGATTTAGAAAGGTCTGCAGATAATAAACAGGATGTCTGCTGTTTGACTGTATTGATTAAAATTTATTAATTAGTATCTTTTCAAGGTGTAAAGGGAAAAATGAATGAAACAAAACAATTAAAAGACCACAATGAACACATTATTGGATAACCAATTTATTTCAGGTACCAGGTAAAGCACTTTTGTATATATTATCTCAATGCAAAGAGGAGAAAAAAAGAAAATAATGACCTACGTGGCAGTGGATTTTAGTGACTCTAAACCTTCCTTACATTTATCATTAATAAGGGGGTTAAATGAAGGCAAACTCTGGATATTTGTAAGCAATGTTGATTTCTGTAAGTGTATCCTACTGGGAGAATGGAGCCATAGGGTCTAATTCTTAGTCCCAAGGATTGTGGTTGCTTTGAAGTTCTCACAAACTTTTTCTTTTGACTGAATCATCTATTTTACTGCATAAAAACTGATTTTTATCTTGAAAAACCTGAGGCTAAAAAAAAGGATGGCTGTCAGTATCAATTGAAAGGGTGGGGAACAGAAACATTCAGTGAATCTTTGCTGTTCATTGGGACATATCTTTATAAGCATATAACCCCCCTAAGACAGACCATGGAGATTAGATCAGATCTGGCTATGCTGTGCTGAATTTTGGTGCAGAAATGAAGGGTAAAATATTTGTCCCCATGGGGACAGATCCATGACTGCATTTTTCAAAATGTCAAGGTTACACTTGAAAAGTAGTTGCAATTTTCTCCCATTTCCTAAAGATAATTCTCCGCTTGTACTTCACACATAAAAATCCATGACTTAATGAAAATTTTCTTCACAGTATTAGGATAATAATTCCAACCTAACATGGCTTAGAGTAGAGTGTATTTTTTCCTTAATCTCCAGATTCCAGCGAATAAAAACATAGTATTGTTGGTGATTTAGTAATATTTTGTCTTTTCAACCACTTCAGTTTTGTAGGAGGTCATAGTTTGTTTCAGAAACTTTGTCAAATAAGCTATCTCTTTTTGGAAGTATTTATCTATAAAAGAAGAAAACATATTCCTATTTGTTCGAGATAATTCTATATAAAACAGTCTACCTCAGATAAATTGAATCTTACTGGATAAAAAATGTACATTTGTGTATATTTGGTATGCTTTACCAAGTCCTGATTTTATATGCAATAGCAGTATAGCTAAACATTGCAGTATACTTTGACAACTAGTAAACCATCAAAGTTTATTGTGGTATAAATGTTAAAAATGCTAGTAGCTATTTGGAGGTAGATATTAGATAGTGATGTTTAATGAGATGGAATAAATGGCAAATGCAAAATAAAATTCTCAAATAATTTTAAGAAAAATTAATTTCAATTTATTAGAAATCTTAATATAAGAATTATTTTTAAAAGTCCATGTAAGAAAATTTTGGAGGATGGTCAGTTGTAGAAAATCAATAACTAGAAGCATTAATTAAAAATTCTGTCACCATGCTGGGAAGTGAGAGGACATATGGACAAGATTTTAAAGATTTAAGTCATTTTGCAGATGTCAACAGGTAATTTGCCTTTATATTGGACAATTATTTTTAGTCCATAAGCCACTGATACAGAAAAATGGTACCAAAATTATGGCCTTTCTGGAGAAATTAAACAGTGTATCTTTGTAAGAAATACTCAAACATGAAACATCATTTGGATTCAACTAAATATTATAAATATTATAATTTGTGTATGTTAAAAAGAGACATTTTCACATGGATCATCTTTTTTTTTTCAAGATTTCACTTGTTTATTTGAGAGGGAAAGAGAGGAAGAGAGTGTGGGCACACAAGTGGGGTGGAGCAGGGGTAGGGGCAGAGGGAGAAGGACAAGTCAACTCCCCACTGAGCAGGGATCCGAATTCTGGGCTTGGTCCCAGGACCCTGAAATCCCACCTGAGCTGAATGCAGCCACTTTAACAGAGTGAGCCACCCAGGCACCTCTTCATGTGGATTGTCTTAGGTCATCTTCACAAGGACCTTGTGGAGCAATTATTTCAATTTTTAAAATAATCAGATTAGATTTAGAGAGTTAGAGAGTCTAAGGAACTTGTTCAGTATCTCAGCTACTTGATGGTCAATGTGAACCTTAACTGAGCTCTTCTACACCCAAATATAGTGCTTTCCCCACTACCTACACCAACTGAAGTAATTAATAGCCTCATTTGGACATCTCAATAAATATCTTATCTCTTCGGTAAATATCTACAAGATTTCTACTATTTCTGACATGTCTGCGTTACATCGTGGAGATTGAAGAGTTACCTTGACTGACCTCAAGTAAATTTTGTTCTTCTGTATGTTGTTTAATATGTTGTTTTTCTCTGGCTGCTTTCAAAACTTTCAAATGTGCTTTGGTGAGTGCTGTGAAGTGTGTAAACCTGGTGATTCACAGACCTGTACCACTGGGGATAAAAATACATGTTTATAAAAAATAAAAAATTATATTAAAAAAAAATAAATTTCTCTGTTTTAGTGTAAACCTGGTGATTCACAGACCTGTACCCCTGGGGATAAAAATATATGTTTATAAAAAATAAAAAATTAAAAAAAAAACTTTCAAATGAAGCATACATTTGACTGTATGTGTGTAGATGTTATTTTCCTTGAATTTACTATGCTTATGTTCTAATGAGCTTGAATTTGTAAATTTATGTTTTTCACCAAATTTGAGAAACAAGCCACATTTCTTCATCCATTTATTCTGTCCCTTTATTTTGTTTTTCCTCTCCTGGTACAATCACCGCATATATGTTAGGCAATCTTCAATTGTTGTGCTTTTTCTGAGTCTGTTCATTTTTTGCATTTAATTCTCTCTTATCTAATTTATTATTTATCTGTCTTAAAGTTCATTTACTTTATCTTCAATATGTTGTTAATCCTGTCAGGTGAAATTTTTATTTCAGATTGTATTTTCCACTTTTTAATTTCTTTTTTATTCTTATAGCTTCTATTCCTTTGAGATTTGTCTTTTTATTCATCATCAATGTATTTCCATATCCATGAAGATAATTATAGTAGCTTGTTTAAAATCTGTTCTGATGCCAACATCTTGATCCATCTCTACTTTTGTCTTTGCTGATTACTTTTTTCTTTGAGTGTGGCATTTTTCCATTTCATTGGAATTTGTGTAATTTGGATTTGTGTTCTGGGTATGAAATATACATGTAGAGATTCTGGATTAGGTTATATACTTTCAAAGAATGTTGTTGTTGTTGTTTTTGAGTGTGCAGTTTGACAGAACTCAAACTACATTTTTTTTCCCATGTGGTGCATGGCAAGTTCGCCAAATATTTAGGCATAATGTGATGTTTCTATTTATCTCTCTTTTTAGAAATCCTCCCCTCAGTCTACTCTGCCCCCTCTTAATTTTTCAGCTGTGTAGTTGTCCCAGACTCTGCTCTTCTTGGTTCATCAGTCTATTAAAAAAGTTTTATCACATCCATATTGTAGTTGCACAACATTGCACTAATGTTGGTGCTGTCTGTCCTCAGGCACTGAGTGGTGAAACTAGGAAGCTTACCTAGGATTTTTCTCTTCTAGCAAGTGTTGACTTACCTGTAACATATGTCTGCTTTGCTCAGTCTTCAGTGACCTTAGATAATTGCTTTTCTTTACACATTACACTGCAGTTTATGGAATCATATAACATCTGGTGTTTGTACCTGGCTTCTTTTACTTAGCATAATGCTTTAAAATTAATTTGCAATGTTGTATATATAAGAGATTATTCCCTTATGTTCATACTCTTTTACTATTGAGTAGAATTTTGTTGTGTGAATATGCCACAATGTGTTAATCCATTAACTATTTAATGAACACTTTGGTTGTTTTTAGTTTGGGCTATTCTGAATAAAGTTCTTTAAAAATTCAAATAGAAGATGTTGAGTGGAAATACAGTTTTATTTTTTTTGGAAATACTTGGTCATGTATAGGTGTTACATGTAACTTAAAGTATAATTTTTTTTTCAAAAGAAATGTCATTATTTTATATTCCCATCAATAACGTTTGAAATTTCCTGTAGATCCACATTTTCACTTGGTATTATCAGTCTTTAAAACAGTAATCATTCTAGGGGTGCCTGGGTGGCTATATCCTCAGAACCTATTCATCTTTTACCTGGAAGTTTGTACCCTTTGACCAACATCTCTCCATATTCCTCAGCACCTAACTCTTTGCAACCACCATTCTACTCTCTAAATAGAAAGCCTTTTTCAGATTCCAAATATAAGAGAGAACACATTATATTTTTCTTTTCTGACTAATTTCACTTGGCATGATGCCCTCAGCTTCCACCCATGTTGTTACAAAAGTAGAGGGACTGACACTGACAGAGTCACCACGATCTGGAGCAATGCTGATCAATGTTTCTGGGGGAAGACAATATAGCACTGCCTCTTGAAGTTTCCTGGCATCAAAGCAATACATGTTGCTTCTGCTCTTATTTTATTGGCCAAAACAAATCACATGGCCCGACCTATCTTCAAAGCACATCCTTACCATGAATCTGGAAGGTTATTGGTTATTAGTCTTCATGTCAACCATCACTCATTAAAATAACATTAGATAAGGATTCTAATTCAAAATGTGTAGCCTGCATAATCATTTTAGTCTTGTGGTTTTTTAAAGTCAAATGTCAAAGATTATGCCTAATATTGGAATATTTAAGAGAACTTGATGTCCATCATGTCTATAAATTTAATTTATTATGTATAGAAGAGTTAAATATATGAAAGATTTTAAATATGTTTGTAAATTGGACAATTAATTATCCAAATGGATATAGATGCAATTAAAATATTTAAAGAAATCTAAACTAACTTTTAAAAATTTTAAAAAGATTTTATATATTTATTTGAGAGGGAAAGAGACGGTGTGTGTGCGTGCATGTTCCTGAGAGCAAGGGGGAGGGGTAGAGGCAAAGGGAGAGGTACAGGCAGACATGCTGGGTGAAGTGCCCACCTTGGGGCTTTCTCACAGCCCTGAGATCACCACCTGAGCCAAAACCAGAGTCAGATGCTTAACTGACTGAGCCACTCAGGTGCCCTAAGCTCACTTTTTAATGTGTTTATAAAGTAATCTCAGTCTCCTTAGAAGTGATTGTTAATATTTTTTGAGTTATAAATGGAGTAATAAATTTTGCTTGTTGAAGTTAAAAATATAAGAATGAATTAGGTTTATGAATTTATTACTCAAATAAATAAATATTAATTTTTAAAACCAAAGTAAACTTGAACAAATGCTATCCTTTTTGGGTATCAAATTCTCACATTTAATACTAGTCAATGCTATTATAATCTCAAGGTCTCCTTTATTTTCCTTTCTGAGCACAAAAAGCCAGTGAAATGAATACTATTATAGATTTAGTATGAAGGACATACTGAAAATATATATTATAACAGAGGAAGACCTGAAGATACAGTTGGCTAAGTTTCTAACAGAATGATTATCTTTTCTTTTTAGCTTACATTTAAAAAAAGACTAAATTTTAGAAGGAAAAAATACCATGTTTTCGAGACTCTTTAACATTTCTTTTTTACAAGAATAACCAGTACAGGTTAAGTTGACGGGATTTAGTGTAAGTAAAGTACTTACTGGAATTGGATGAGGGTACAAAGAGAAGAAAAATATTATATTTGATGAAACCCACTGTGCACACTTCCTTTAAGTATGGGCCTATGCAGTAAGATACTCAAGAGAATAAGAGCAATTAAGATATTCAAAAACATATGAGACAATTTATGTAATATGTGTATATTTATAAATATGCTTATTTATAAGTATAAAGTATATATATATATATATACTTATTTATAAATAAATATAAACATATTTATTTATGGCTTCATCTGTACCACAAGAGAAATTGTAATGACTCTGCAAAGACCACAAATCTTTTGCATATAAGTCAAAATGTCTATTCCATTTGGCTTAGGAATATGTGTAAAGCTTCCATATGGGAAAAAGATTTTCTGATACCCAAATAAAGAATCAGGCATCAAAGAACCTACTGAAAAGTTTGGCAAATATTGACAATTGTCACAAAACTTTGAATTCCAATTTGAAAGTCTACATATTCTATTTTGCAATATTCTCTATCATTTTATATTAGAGCTGTTCAGAACTTTCTTCCAAAGCCATGGGATTTAATATATGATTATACCGTATAAACAATGCATACATGTATATGGATGTATATATTAGCATTCATTTCAGTTTGCTACCAGTTTACATATCCTACTAGATACCCCAGTGACTGGTTATTGCTCTCACAGTGAAACTAAAGATATGCCAACTCTCTTGAAGCAAAGTCCAAAACTTTAGAATAATGCTTATATATTTGATTTATATAGTTTATTTCTCCCAGAGTGTTCATTTTAAATTAACTCCACATTGAAATAAGTGATCATGCTAATAGCTGACAGGGCTAGGTTAGGCTGACTTTGTCTTCATGTCATTGACAGTAACAAGAAAAAAAAAAAGAAAGTCATAGATTCCTTTTGTAAAATACATTTTTTTCTTTAAAAGTATTTATTTAAGTTTTTTTCAATTTTTCTGTTTTAATTTTTATTTTCAGCATAACAGTATTACTTGTTTTTACACCTCACCCAGTGCTCCATGCAATCTGTGCCCTCTCTAATACTCACCACCTGGTTCCCCCAACCTCCCACCCCACACCCCTCACCCCTACAAATCCCTCAGATTGATTTTCAGAGTCCTTAGTCTCTCAAGTTTTACGTCCCCTTCCAATGAATTTAATTTAAATTTTAAATTTAATTTGTTTTTTCAATTTTAAATTTAATTAAATATATTTAATTTAAATTAATTTCAATTAAATTTTTTTCTTTTAAATGCTGATAAATGCTGTCAGCCCCCAAAACTGTGGTCACATAAAGCACATGCACAATGAGAAAATGGAATGCAGACTCACAAAAAAGAACCATTTCGCTTTTCTAAGTCCTTGTTTTTAAAGAGTAGAAAATTTACTTTTTCAAAAAGGATCAAATTCAGAAGGAAAGAGTAGGACGAAAGTCACCTTCATCAGCCTATAAACATATACTCAAACCAAAAACACTGTAAACTGCAAAAAGATGTGAACTGTTTTTAAAAATAAATGGCAGACGACTTTAGGTAAGAATAACTTTCATGGAAATTGAGCAGGTAGAGGTGTTCGAATTGTTCAGGAGGTACCAAAAGCATGCGAATCATATTCTATTGAAAGGAAGGAAGACTGAGATTCTGAACAAAAATGTTTTATTAGGAAAAAAAAATCAAAAAGTATATGTATATATAAATATAAATATAAATGCAAATATGAATACATATAGACATACACACATACGTGTGTGTGTGTGTTTGTGTGTGTATGCATATATACTATCCCAGTCCTAAACCCCAGCACCTGGGTTTGTGACCTTATTTGGAAATAGGGTCCCTGGAGATGTAACTAGCGTGGATGAGATCATATTTGAATAGCCTGGGCCCCTAATTCAGGAGGACTTGTGTCCTTCTAAGGGAGACTATGGATACACAGATATGCACTGAGGGAGAGGGCCATGTGAAGAAGTCCAAAGTCCAAATACATCAAGCTGGAAAAGGGGCCTGGAACAGATCCTCCCATAATACCTCCAAAAGGAGCATGGTCTATAAGCACTGTAGCCTCTAGAACTGTGATACTGTCCACTTGTGTTGTTTCAGCCTCTAGGCTTGTGGTATCTTGTAATAGCACCCCTAGAAAACTAATACAACCCTGTTAGAGGAAAAGTAACCAATCAGAAGCCCACGAGGAATTGGAAAAGAGAAAAAAAAAATCTATCTATCTATATAGATATGTCTATATCTATATCTATATAAATAACTCTTTATAACATTGAAAAACGAATGGACATTTGAAAACCATGTGAAAAGGAAGCAAGCAAGCAAACAAACAAAAACTGAGCCCCAGGATTCACTCGAATTTTCACCTGGAATAGTTCTGGATGGTGCACATAGGGAGGAGATTCCAAGGAAAAGATGGAAGTCTCCCTGATTGTGAGGAAAGAGAGATTGGGATTCAGGAAGGCTGGAGTGATGAAAAGGCCATGGGTTCAAGAGAGAAATAAGTCAAGTAGAAATCAAACTCTTGGAAATACACACTGGTGTCCTCTTCAGTCCTTGCTCCATAGGAAGCAGTGTGTGTCTAAGAAAATACTTCAGGTACTAACAAAGAGTCAAGTCAATGGAACCAGATGGTTGCCAAAACTCCCACAAGGCTAGAGGTCATTGGAGTAACAACCAGCCAGAGGGAAGAGTTCCTCTGGCTAAGTCAGAATATTCTGTAGAGACCCGGTAAAGGAGCCTGAGTTAGTTAGTTGTAAAAAGGGTCAGAATTACCTACTAATCTCTCACTGCCCATGTGACAGCCAATAAAAGAATGCAGACAGTAGCCTCCAAAGGACTCAGGTTATAAAAAGGAAGGCAGTTCAAAAGGGAAAGGGAAGAAGGAATAGACAGGAAAAAGAAAATATGCCTAGCGAGGTAGTAGACTTCAAATTTAATATAGCAATGACCTTCAGAGTGAACGACTCAAATTCTGTCCACTTTTGTTATTTCACGCCTCTAGTCTTGTGGTATCTTATATATAGCACCCCTAGAAAACTAATACAAACTCTGTCAGAGGAAAAGTAAACCAATCAGTCAGAAGCCCATGGGGAATTGAAAAGAAAAAAGTATCAATCTATATAAGATATAGATATGTCTATATCTACCTATATATATATCTATATATCTAACTCTTTAAAACATTGAAAATGAACGCACATTTGTGAACCCTGTGAAAAGAAAAAACAATCAAAAAAATAAAAAAAATAAACTGAGCCCCAGGATTCACTCAGCTTTTTCACCTGGAGGAATTCTGGATGGTGAGGGGAGGGAGGAGATTCCAAGGAAAAGATGGGAGTCTCCCTGGTGTGAGGAAAGAGAGACTGGAATTCAGGAAGGCTGGAGTAATGAAAAGGCCATGGGTTCCAGAGAGACAGAATTCAAGTAGAAAACAAGCTCTTGAAAATACACACTGGAGTCCTCTTGAGTCCTTGGTCCATAGGAAGCAGTGTGTGTCTTAAAAAAATGCTCCAGGTTCTGACAAAGAGTCAAGGCAAACGGAACCAGATGGTTGCCAAGGACTCCTACAAGGCTAGAGGTCATTGGAGTTCCAACCAGCCAGAGGGAAGTGTTCTTCTGGCTAAGTCACAATATTCAGTAGAGACCCGGTAAGGAGCACGAGTTTAGGAGTGGGGGATGAAATGATCCATCCGAGAAAGCTGACTCTAGAGCTTCCCCTAAAGAAGGGGAGAACAATTGTAAAAAGGGTCAGAAATACCTACTAATCTCTGTCTGCCCCTGTGACAGCCAGTTCAAAGAAGGCAGAGATTAGCCTCCAAAGGACTCAGGTCATCGAAAGGAAGGCAGTTCTAAAGGGAAAGGGAAGAAGGAAAGAACAGACAGGAAAAAGAAAATACACCTAGCGAGGGTAGTAGACTTTCAAAATTCAACATTTCAACAATGACCTTCAGAGTGAAAGACTCAAATTCTATTGAAAGAAAAGAACCTCAATAGGTCAGTGAAAAATAAACTCTACTTAGAAGGATGCAGAGGCTACTTATAGATTTTGTGGAAAGAAAAGGAATGAAAAGGACTAGAGCTTACCCAAACGAATCCTAGGTCTTGAGAAGAGACAATAAAAAACCCCTGATAATGAACAGAGAAA